>NC_048600.1:2041959-2068368 GCF_003668045.3 Cricetulus griseus | reverse complement strand
CACACACACCACACACACACACACACACACACACACACACACCACACACACACACACCACACACACACACACACACACACACACATACACACACACACATACACACATACACACACACACCACATATACACACACACACACATACACACACACACACACCACACATACCACATACACACACACCACATCACATACACACACACCACATACACACACACCACATATACACACACACACACACACACCCCACACATACCACATACACACACACACACACACACACACACACCACATACACGTTTTGCATGTGTGAGGGTGTTTGCATGTGTATCGGTGTATGCATGTTTTGCCTGTGTGAGGGTGTTTGCATGTGTGTGGGTGTGCATGTGGAAGCTCAAGGCTGATGTAAGGAATGCCTTTGAGATCACTCTTCCACTTTACTCAGTGAGGCAGGTCTCTCAATCAAACTCAGAGCTCACTGATATGACGAGTTTTGTACCTAGCTTGTTCTGTGAATACAGAGACTGGAATTACAGATGGGCCACAGAACCCACCCAACATTTATATTGGTCTGGGGATCTGAACTCTGGCTTGCATACTTTTGTGGCTAGTTCTTTAATCCTGGGGGAGCCATCTCCCTCCTGTCCTAGGAACATGCTCACCAGATCACACTCTGGGATACGGTTCCATAGTTGTAGTAATTACATTAAGAGATGGAGGTCACCAGGGTCACTTACTACAAGGAGGGATCTTTGGAAGAGATCTGCTCATTAAAAGAATGGTGACGGTTCTGGGATTCCTGCCTTTGAGGAGGGGCCCTTTCTAATTTGGCTTTTGTAACCTCACCCTGAGCTTGCCACAGCCTCAGGAGGCTGTCTTTCTGTTTTGGAGAGTGGCCTAGGAAAGTTCAGAGGAATGCTGTTGTGTTTTCTCTTTTTGCCCCCAGGTAGCCCCCTGCCCCACCCCCACACACATACGGAGCAAGCTAGACTTCTGAGTGACCTTAGATCATGAAGAACTAGAAAAATTCCCCACATGACTGAGCTTATGGGAGGGGGGCAGCCTGGATTGTTCAGTGTTCTTTGAATAGAAGATGGGAATTAAGAGAGGGGCAGGGAGGAAAGGAGAGGGAAGGAGGGAGGAAGAGAGAGACAGTATTTTTATTTTCTTAAAGTACTTTTGGGGGGTGGGGGTGGAGAGGGGATGGGGATATGGCCTAGGAAAAAGTCTTTCTGGTGAAAGAAATTGTTTGAATTTCAGGCCTGTTAATGATATAATTGGAGAGCAGGGCCTGACCCTAGTACCTACCTTTGTGGTTGGCAGGGACAGCTCTGGGTCTCAGTATGGATCTGGTGGGTGCCCTAAGATCCTGCCTCCTGTGTTTGCCAGGCAGCTTAATTAGTCCTAGAGGATGCTATCAAAGGCTGTCTGGCAGTGGTTTGCTAATGATAGGGACAGATTCAAAAGCACTAATTAATTGTTAGATTATTTGCAAAGCACATGCTGGAAAACCCAAAGCCTGCAGAGAGGGTTGGCAGAGATTAGCCAGACTTTCCAGGCTCAATTGCCTTTTGGAGTTGGGCCAAGAGGGGCGTAGCTGTTCTTTGTGGAGAAGTACACTTGGCTTTATTCTTCCCTGAATTGTCAGTTTGCTGTCCCAGGCTCGGGGATGACAGAGCTTCTGTGGCCCCTGAAAGACCCAGAAGAGGCAAAGGATGCCTGTAGGAAGCTGTGTGTGTGTGTTTTGTTTAGTGAGAGAAATACAATCACTTAACATTCATTAACTAAATAAATACTTCCCAAGGGCCTCTCAGAGAGTGGGGAGGGAGCTGTAGTGTGATCTTTAGGCAATTCAGATTTGGAGTATTAAATGTTCAAAGGCATCAGGTTTAGGTTGCTAGGGGATAGGGGTTTAGGACACTCACCGAGATGTCTAATCTGTCTAAGGACAGTCTTACCAAAAATACCTGCACCCAAGAGCATACTCAACATATTAATACGCCTGTTTAAAGGGGGTGGGCAGGGAAAAAAATGAAAAAATGTAAATTCTTAGTACATTAGGAAAACAATGCTTAAAATTTTGAAAAAAAAATTAAAAACCCTCAGTTTGAAATTCTGTGTCCAGTGGAAACTCAGTGTAGTGAGAGGGGGGAAAACAGACGCTTTTTCTTTTGGGGATGTAGTGGCGTATCTTGTTTTTGTTTGTTTTTGTTTTTTGAGACAGGGTTTCTCTGTGTAGCTTTGGAGCCTATCCTGGCACTCGCTCTGGAGACCAGGCTGGCCTCGAACTCACAGAAATCCGCCTGCCTCTGCCTCCTGAGTGCTGGGATTAAAGGCATGCGCCACCAATGCCCGGCCCCGTATTGGCATATCTTACAGAATCATCATCCCTAGACTTAGCCCCATCAAATGACTTATGAGAACCACTAGTGGTGCCCTGAAGCCCCTTAAAGATGAGGGGATCTGAGGCCTTTGCTGTGATTACCAGTTCTGTTGCTTCTGGGGGCAGGGCTATAGAAGAAAGCAGGAAGAATTCGGTCTTTATCTAAGAGCCAAACAAGTCTGTGCAAATAAGAGAGCTGCTGGAGCCTTGTGTAAAAACAGTCTTCAGAAATATTTCAAGACCCAGGCTTGGCCCTAATTCCCACTGGCCGGCTGCAATGTCACCCCCACCTCCATCCTTCTGGGCTGCGGCAGCCAAGCGAGTGACTGCCTGCAGCCACCAGACCAAACTGCACTTTGTTAATGTGATTCAAAAGAAAAGAATGCTGACGAAAAACTTCAGAGATCCGTGCAGATCACTTCACGATACTGTCAGGTCTTCCTGAACTCAAGAAAGGCCCAGGACAGTCTGGTCTTTTCTTCTGTTTACTACTGGGAAGTGTTTTCATGAGTCCTTGGAAGAGGGTGCTGGTGGAGGAACTCACAGCTCAGCAGCCTTCTTGTTTACCTCAAGGCCCCACCCCCTGGAGACCTCAGGGAGAAGTGGCCCAGGATCTGGACTTTTAACTCCTTCTGCAGGCATTTCCAGACATTTTTGTGGAGTGTGATGAGACTGAAGTTGTGCAGAATCATGAGAGAGGCACTTCTAGTTCAGGAGCGATCTCTGGATTGATAAATGTCTAGCTTTGTGGTGGGTATGTGTTGTGTATGGGTTAAATCCACAGTCTCATGCATGAATGCCAAGTGCACACTTTTCTGTTGAGCTCCACGTCCCAGCTGTTTCTTGTTGTTGGTTCGTTTCAGCTTTATTACACTCTTACTTTGGGAAAGTGATGCCAGCGACTGGCGTATCCCAGTTAAGTGTGCAGCGATGTTATAGCTGATACTTGAATTTTATAATTTTTAAAGGCTTTAACTTAGCTGTTTTAGGGAATAACTGAGGTTATTTGCATTTAAATACATGTAAGTGGGGGAAGGGTCCAGGTTGAGTGAGATACAACCAAAATTTCTAGGAGTCCACAGCTTGTCATGTCTAGTTTTTAAAAAATTCTGCTGTACATTTAGTTTTGGTAGATGTTTTTCTTTTCTTTTTCTTTTGTGTGTGCTAGGAATTTCCTTTAGTGTCTCATGTATACTAAGCACATGCCCTACTACTGTGCATGCTCCTAGCCATCAGCAGTTTAATCTTGACAACTTCAGTGTGTTCAAGTCTGAACAATATTCCCCATATATGTTTCTTAGACTTAAGTTCAGGGACCTAATTTATAGTTATAATTTCTCCCCCTGTCAAGCATCTTCATTAACAATGATGGCAATTAGCATTCCTTATGGCTAGAAGGAGCCTGCATTCAGGAACAGGTAACTAAGGCCAGTTGCAAGGTAAGTTGGTCTAGATGGCTTTGTGTTAGGTCATGAGGACTTCAGTCTCACTGTTCACTGTAAGAAAGATGTGTTTAGTTGAGGCTAGGCTTTCTGAGAGTCATAGCATCTCTTCATCATGGTTAAAGTGAGAATCTGTGTTGCTTTGTACTGAAAGTCAGAGTCCAGAGCGGTCTCGGAATCCAAATATTGAATGTCATGTAGTTTGTTTGTCAGGTCCTCAGATTTGTGACCAAAAGATCTCACAGAGATTTTACCTTCTGAGTATGGGTGTTTAAGACTTTATCCAATGACTCTGTTAGATTATTACACGTTTATTAAAGGAAGCAATTGTGGTTTGAATGTGAGATGGCCCCAGAGCTTGGTGCCAATTGTGAAGATTGGGGGGCATTTAGGAGTAGAAGCTGCTGGAGGGAACAAGTCAATGAGGGATTGGGTTTGGGGTTTTTAATTTTAGCTCCATTTCCTTTTCACTCTTTCTTGATGTGGATGAGATGTAACTAGCCATCCTCCTGCTCCTGCTACCATGCTTCCCTGTTGGTTGCCACCATCAAGGACTGCTGCGGCTCCTTGAACTTTAAGCTGCTATATTCCAGCCTCTCTCTTAGATTGTCAGTAAAATGGAGGCGATCCAATATCTGTCTCACTGCATTGTTTTCAAGAACTAATAACATATTGTGGTTTTACACACAAAGCCCTACCTGCCGCTCACTATATTCTGCTAAGCTAAACCCTGATCAGTATTGGTGTGGGTTTATTAATCACTGCCTAGTTAACCTGTGGCTTAATTTTTTCATGACATTAGAATGTATTTGAAGGGTTGCATGGGTACACATGCACAGGCCTGAAGTCTTTTCTCATGAGCTTTCCACATCTTTGTTCTTGTTGTTTCCTGGAGATGGGGGTCTCTCACTGGGACCAGAGCTTTCTGGTAAGGTTAAGCCTGCTGGTCAGTCAGCCCAGAGGAATCTTCCCATCTCTGCATCTCTAGGAACTAGAATTATAAGTGTGCACCAGGAAACATTCTTAGGTCCTCATGTTTGCATGGCAAGCATTTTATCCATGGATCCATCTCCTCAGCTCTGATATGAGAATTTTTATCTCCTTGGCAGCATTATCATCAAGCAAGTTGTCCCTAGAAACATTACATGTTCATAGAAGTCTAGTAGTATGTTGACCTTTTAAAGAGTCTTTATCTTGTCCAGTTCAGCCTGAAATGGTACAAATAACCTAATACCCTGTTGATGGAAATCCTCAGCTTTTGCTTAAATTTTAAACAACCTCCTTTACTCGTGAGATTCTTCTTCATGCTGTGTTGCAGTCTGCCTTCACTAGTTCTGCTCTGCAAAGCTATATGGAACTTACTCAACCAAAACCCCCCATCAATGTTGATGGCGACTCCATTTTGCCATAATTTAGATGCCTCAAGAGCTTTTGCTTTCTAAGGACAGAATAACTATGCCTTGAGTTTGTAGTTTGAGCATAAGGACGTTCCCCTTGAGCCAGTAAGACTGTGAGGGGATGGGTATGGTCAGTGCTTGGGATTCTGGACATCTCTTCCAAGACAACACCCCTGAATGGCCGTCCTTTCCCAGGTGGAGGGTGAACTGGTCAGGCTGGTGGCTACTGTCACTAGTTCCTGGGAGGACAAGTTCCAGAGGAAAGGCTTATTTTGGCTTGTAGCTTCAGAGGGCTCAGCTCTTGGTGGCTGGGTGGCAGAAGTATGTATAGGAAGACGTCTTTCACTTAATGGAAAGCAATGAAGTCAGGCCAAAAGAGGCTGGGCTAAGATATTTTCAAGGACTCATTCCCAGTGACCTTCTTCTAGCTAAGGCTCCTTTTAAAGTTTCTAGAACCTCCCTAAATGCTGCTACTGTGTGGGGAACAAGTGCTTGACAAATGAGTCTATGGAGGATGTTTGTCTTCAAATTTTGGATCCCTGGCTGCTTTGCCTTTAAAATTCAACTTTGAATGTTTGGTCTTTGTCTGTGTATCCTCCTCATGGTCGAGGCTCCGTGAAGGTGGGATGAAGCTGACCCCTGACAGAGATCCTTTGCAACAGGTAGGAGCACATGCTGACCTGGAGCTCACTGTGGTGAGCTGGCCTCCCACGTGTGGTGACTCTCCTGCCTCTGTCTCCCAGGTGCACCACCACACCCAGCTTGAAGCTGCTTAGTTTATACAGCTTCCAGAACTTGGCCTGCAATTCAGTGTGGAAATGACGGCATTAAAGATGAACTAGAAATCTCCAGTGTGAACCTATTCTTCACTTAGCATAAGAAAATAAACACTAGCCTCTCTAGTGTGTCACAGCCAATCAGTTCTCCAACTGGAATTGAAAGGGAACCCCTCCTTGGAGAGAGTGAAATACCTCCAGGGAGACATAGCTGTAATTACATGCAACTTTAAAACATTCAGAAAAAAAAAAGGCATCTTTTGTTTTTTCCCTGTGTGAGGATTTCCTAAAGAGAAAGGGTTCTAATCCTATCCAAGGCAGGAGTAGGCTGTGCTATTGTTATTGACTAAGTCAAGCCCAGCTGGTAATGGCTTCCCACTGAAGCCCTGGCCAAGTGTTACAGGAGCCTAGCTTGACTTTCCCCACTAATGAAACAAGAAATATGAATCAAAAGTGCCATCAAAACATTACAATACAGAAGGAAAATGGAGTGGAAATCCCATCTTTTTATGTCCAAGTAGTTGTGTTTTCTGGGGGCTTTAAACATTTTCTTACATGGTTTGTAAAGACTACCTGGCATTGTAGAAATTATACGTAAAATTGCAGTGACAGGCGCTGAGAACCTGAGCAGTTAATTAGGGAAATGTGGGGCCTTTTCCTTAGGCGTTTGTGCCCATCTGCCACACCAGCAGCTGCACGCTCAATGGAGTGAGGATATATGTTTGGGTCAGTGCTCAGTGGCACAGTCCAGGGACTAGCTGGATCTCGATCGTGTTCTCCGGGAGAAACACCCTTTGATTCTGGAACCTGGGTGGCAGCCTGCCTTGTAAGCCAGCCTTCATACTTGCCCTTCAGCCTGCCTTGGCTTAATCGTTTGACTTGGTGACTTTGAGTGAGTTAATATAATTCAGCTTCCACTTTATTTTTTTTCAACAGTGTGAAACAGGACACTAACTGTGTATTCAGGGTGGTTGTAAGGAACAAACTTGTAACTCCATGTAAAGGGCTCAGAAGAGACTCTGGCACAGTGACACTGCAGACCGCAGCACTGCCATTGTCAACTTGGATGTTTTGAAAAGACTGCAGTGGAAAATAGGTCAAAAAATGTTGGAAAGTAGCCAGGTGGTATTACTTTTAATCCCAGCAGAGGAGGCAGAGGCAGGCAGATCTCTGTGAGTTCCAAGCCAGTCTGGTCTACAGAGCTACACAGAGAAACACGGTCTCGAAAAACAAAACAAACAACCCCCCCCCCCAAATAATGTTGGCAAGTTCAGTGTTCTTATGCAGACTCAAAGGACTGTGGGCTGTCTGTCTTGGTTCATCAAAGGGGACCTCAGTGCTTGCCAGGTTCTCTGCAATGGAGGGATACTGTGTTTCTATGGGGTGTGGCATTGGTGCACCGTTAACCACAAACTAGGAAAGAATGCTTTGAGAAGCTTAAATTCACTAGTTAGAAAATGAAATGATGGAAATCAACCTATTTCTCTCTCCCTTTCTCCCCCCTCCCCCCATATAGTTGAGGCTGATCTGGAACCTCCAGCCTCCCTCCCTAAGCATTGGCATCACCACTCCAGGCTAACTTTGAATTTTCTCCACTTTATTTTTTGGAGAAGGGGTACTAAAGATTTAATCTAGATCCTTTTGCAAGTGTACTACCATTGGTCCTACTCTTAGCCCTTTGATTTTTTTAAAAAGTTGTTCTTGTACTTGGAGCTCTTACATTAGGAGGTCTTAAAAAAAACAAAAACAATCCTGCTCTTTCTTTATTAGACTTACACCATTCATAGGCAAAATAGAAAGATAAAACAGACAACATAGGAAGAAAAGGCATGTATGTTTTATGTTCTTTATTTAATTTAAAATTTTTGAACTTTATTATAAAAATGTTGCAAACCCTCCCCCCCACACACTAAAATTAACCAGACCCAAAGACTATTCAACCATTCACTATAGCCAAGAAATGTAATCAACTTTAGTTGTCCATAAACAGATAAATGGATAGTGAAAATCCGGAATATATTTAAAATGGAATACTATTCAGCTCTAAAGAAAAATGAAATCACAAAATTTGTAGGAAACTGGATAGACTTAGAATATAAAATATTAAGCAAGATCACATATTCTCAGAAAGAATAAAACCGAGTGTCCCCCCTCATATTCAGAATCTAACCAACACTAGTGTGTATATATGTATAGATAGATAGATAGATAGATAGAGAGAGAGAGAGAGAGAAGTGTGTCTGAGGGCACAGTAGAACATGCAGGAAAGAGAACAACAAAAGACGGAATATCGGGATGAGGTAATGAACAGAAGCTATGAAAAAGAATATAAAGCTAATTGTTTTTCACATTCTAATTCTGTCATAGATTTTTGTTGTTGTTTTTGGTGATGGATAAATGTCTTAAATATACTCAATAGTGGAAGTATAAAATTCTGTGTAAGCTCTCCAGCTTCCATTCCAAACACCTACTTCAACTCTGGGTGTGTTTTTAACACTGTATGTACTCATGAAACTCCGTGTATATCGTCTTATCATTTTATCCCTGAAGCAAGTGAAGCAGATTTGAACATGCCTGCACCAGCCCCTGTCCCCCCCCACTTCCCTGTTAAAATAAATTGTCCATTATATTTAATAGGACTTTAAACAGAGGTAATTAATTGTGACGTATTTTGATGTTCAGTAGGGAAAGGAAACACTGTATGTAAACAGTGGTTAACAGGGAGTCTTTGAAGGCTGGAGTTACTTGCCTTAAAACAATCTTAACTATTTGGTTTTCCTCTGGCTTGTAATAAAAATGTAGGGGCAAGAATGACAAGAATCTAGGATTTGAACATTTAGCTCTGTTTTCAAAGCAGGTTCTGCCTATGTTTTTAGGCTTATGAATTAGTAGGATAAATTAGGGGACTTTCAACCTTATAATGATCTGATTGGCTCTTTTGGTAAAGACAGAAATATATGTTTTTGAGAACGGCACATCTTGTTTTCTCTTGTCTTTTAAATTACTATGTATCTGATTATGGTACCAGGTCCCCCCCCACACACACTTTGAGGTAGTCTTACTACTTGTAATCTAGGCTAGCCTCCAACTCACTACATATTCCAGGCTGACTGTGAACTCCAGGCTATCTTCAGGCTTCAACCTCTCAAGTCCCGGAATTACAAGTGTGAGTGGGCCCCACACTCTGCTTCCAAAGAGTGATTATCAAATCTGTTTTTCAATTGAAGATGTGTCTGAAAGACAGCCAGGTGGGGTTATGTCCACATATGTCCTGTAACTTCTGTGACCTCCATCAGGGTGATTTGATTTTGCCCAAAGGAAGGGGTTTGACTTATAAGTAGCCTCACTTTTTGTTTGTTTTGTTTTTTGTATGTGTGTATATGCATGTTTATGAGTGTGCACGCATTGAAGATGGAGGGTGTTCCTCTATTGCTCTCCACCTTATATGTTAAGGCAGGGTCTCTCCAGTGAGCCCAGGGCTTTCTGGTTGGGCTAGTCTATCTAGCCACCTTGCTTGGGGAATCTCCTGTCTTGGCTTTTTGAGTGCTTGGATTACAAGTTGTCTGCCACACCCTCCTGGCACTTATGTGATGCTGTGGATCCAAATATTAGTCCTCAGGAAGATAACGTTACCCATTGAGCCATCTCCTTGGCCCCGAGTGACTCGTCTTTTATAGTAGTTTCTGTTACAAAGCTTGTACCTAGAGGACAGAGGCTGCACTCTGCAAGTAGACAGCAAACGATTCCTGGTTTTTACAGGTAGATATTCCCAGGGCACATGGATAGGCTTCGGGTGCTTCCATGGGGGTTGTGCTCATCACCCATTCAGTGTGTACCAAAGGCCTAGCAGATCTCCAGGCTTGTGGACAGTGTTGCCTTGGGCAGGAGGAAGCAGTAATAGTGGTTTCTAACCTGAAGAAGCCTGAGGATTCCAGTCTGGCTTTTCCTGCTAGATGGAAGGAGTGTTTAGCTTCCTGCTGTGGGGTGGGAAAAGGGTATCTGTGAGCATATACCATGCATATATAAAGTGAGGATGTGACCAAGGTGTGATTGAGGGGAAGGTTTTTATTGTAGACAGGAGGGAGAAAACAGACAGGCATCTGGAAGAGTCCAGAGCAGGGAGAGAAAGTAGTAGACTGAACGCGGGCCATGGAGAGCCCTGGGGAGCCTGGAGGTCAGCATGTCCTTTGCACAGATAGCCATTTGTCCTGTTTCTTTTGGACCCTACAATACACAAGTGTCTCTGGCCCAGGTCCAATTTCATTTCTCTAAGATCCTTCTCTCCTCTGCTCCATCTCATTGCCCCGGGGACTGCTAAAGCCCCTGACAGGAAGTTTCTACTCTTCCTATACTCTTTACTCTTCCTGAGCCTCAGGCCAAGACCTGCCAGGTGGGACAGAATCTTGTCTGTATGTAGCAGCTGGGTCTGCAGTCCCCGGGCCCACACTCCTGGATGAAGTACTAGGTGGTGTGACTAGCTCATGCTGGCCACAGATGAATAGGGATAGACCTTAGGGCCCAAGGAACATTCTGAGTGACCTCTGCTATTAAGCAGCTGTGCACAACACCAGTTGCTGTGGCAACTGCGCTCTGTTTACAAAAATGAATAAGGACTTCAAGCCTGGGGCATCCACACCATGGATAGGGCTCCCCTCAGAAACTGACTGCCTGCCAGATTGCCAGGGCTAAACCAAAACAAAGACAAACCAAACAAAAGTAGCCTGGAAGTATTCTGCCCTTGGGGGTATAAACTAGGCCCCCAATGCCGGTATCATTCTTTGCTGGGCAGAACATTCCAGGGTGAGCTTATTTTGGTTGTGTCAGAGAGAGACAGAGGCCAAGGTTGTGGCCCCAGTGTGGTGGTCCAGTCTGGCTTCTCAGCTGTGAGTTTACATGGGAGTAGTGTTGAGTACTGGTTAAAACTAGAGAGTCAAGTTTTTAAAATCTTCCTTTAGGTTACATCCTTTTAAAAAAGATTTAGTGCGTGTGCGTGTGCATCTGGAGCTAGAGTTATAACTGCTTGTGAGCTATCCGACCTGGATGAGGAACTTAACTGGACTCTCTTCCTCTGGAAAAGCAGCGAGTGCTCTTAACCCTCTGAGCCAGGTTGCCTGTGCCTGGGCTGTGTCTTTATGCAAACTGTGGAGCTGTTTTTGAATCTGCACCATCTAAACCTGTCAGGGATAAGCTGGCTTTGGACCGTATCCTCTTTGAGCTCTTCCTTTTACAGCGAGTGGTGGTCTTTTGTGTCCAAAGCACCCTTGGTAGTTTGGCCTTCCATCTTGAAATGGAGAACTGCTGACATCCTTGAGCCTACTATGAAGCTCGGAGCCTCTTTTGACCTGTGTTCCTGGTTCTTCTGTGTCTTCAGGTTTTATAATTCTAAGGCCGGGGCCTTACAACCCTTGTGTCTTCACTCTGACAAAGCCAGAGTCTTTGGGTCTTTCTGATGCCATACTATAGAGCTCATGTCTCTGTGAGTCTGCTTGGGCCGTGTCCCAGAAGACCTTGTGGAAGAGAATGTGCTGCGTTGTCAGAGAGGCTAGCATTGGTGTGCTGTCAACAGAACACACGTCAGAATTGTAAACCAGAGGAAGAACAGCCTTGGCTCTACTGTTTGCCGCATGCGTTCACTACACCCAGAGGAAGAACAGCCTTGGCTGTACTGTTTACTGCATGTGTTCACTTCACCCACACTGTTTTGAGGTCCCTCAACTGCTCATCCTGCCCTCATCGAGGAGCTGAGGGAAAAGAGAGGAGAGAGCCCCGGGGTGGAGTATGCCATCAGCTGCAATGACAGTGGTGGGAACTGACTTAAACCAGAATTCCTTCTTAGAACAATTCAAGCCTATCTTTGCCTCCTCAGCCCCTTCATTCCTTAATGTAATGTGAGCCATGTGGTGTGAAAGGTATCTAGCCCTTGAGGCCAGTGCAGTTCCTAGGGCAGCTGCCATTGTTTGCTCCTGATAGTTCCTTGTGAAGTCTCCTGTTGATAAACCAAACCAAATCAGCTTTAGTTTTTCTTTAACCAAGGGTTTCAGTTAAAGCATAACCTCAGGTATCCGGCCGATTGCCACCATCACAGTGAATTGGGCTCCAATAGCCCATATGACCTATATACAGGAGGCTGTGAATTTGGCTCCAATAGCCCACATGGCAAATTCCCTTTCTATTTGCTTGCTTTTGAGGCCAAAATATTGATGGAGGGGAATGGAAGTCAGCTGGTTTTATTTGAGAGTTCACCATGGGGAGTGAGTATTAGGGCTGGCTAATCTGATAATTTCTCTCTGTGTTATGTATATACATATGCGTGCACATTCATGTGTGTAGGTATGCTAGTCCATGTGTGTACACATGCCTGTGGGGGTCAGAGGGCAACCTGGGTGTTAAAGCTCAGACCCTTCATACTTTCTGAGACAGTTTCTCATAGATCTGGGACTTCACCAACTAGACCAGGCCAGCTGGCCAGCAAGTCCCACCTGTCACTGCTTCCATCTAACCATCGATGGGATTGCAAGAATTCTCTACTGTACCTGGTTTTTCACTTGGATTCTAGGGATCCAACCTCAGGGTCTCACACATACAAAGCAAGTGCTTCACTGGCAGAGCCATCCTGCTGCCTGGAATCTAGTGCTTCACACAAAGGGATTATAAACTAGGGGCAACAGCAAACCTTTCCAGGGTTGTCCTGTAACTGCCACCAGTCCCAGATGCTGTTGGGGAAGGGGTGAAGAAGAGGCTTGTTTAGGGTGCCCTGCTTGGTGCTGTCAGGTCCCCTGGGTTGGTTCAAACTAGCATCAGAATGTTGTTCTGAACAGTGTAGCAAACTTGTCTCCTGGGATCTGTCAGACAGTTGGCATGTTAATAATGAGTTAGTTGGAGGGAAGCCTGCACTGGCCATAGCTACCTTGCCTCCGAATGTGGGTCAGAGAAACTGAATAGATTAATTTATTTGGTGAGCAGGGAGTGTGACAGCATCCTTACCCAAACAGGCTGATTTTTGATTTTTTGACGGCATACACTGTTATTGTTGTAAAAAGGAATGACTGAAAATGTGATCCTGGTGGAGTCAAGGCTTTGCTCTGCTCTCAGTATACAGATCATGTCTCCCAGTGTCCCTGATCATCCCGAAAACATCTATGAAGGACCAGAAACACACAGAAACCTAGTAAGAGAGGGTAACTGGGGTCCTTTTTGTCTCCTCTTGCTCATCCTTTGGTGCCTTCCACCAGGGAAAGGAAATAACAGTAAGTTTCAATCAACTGCTTAGGTAATAGTTTTTAGAAAGGTTTAGAACAGGAAATTAAAACTATTGAGAAACAGGTGGTCGGGGGACAACTGCTGTAGTTTTCTTATTCTTGTTTCCTGGGGACTCCATCCAGCTACTACTGATGATGGCTGCTATTTATGTTTAACTAGCTTGGGTAAGTCAGTAACACATACTGAGAATAGAAACCAGCACCATTCCATGCTTTAACTGTCAACCTGGATGTGTCCGCCCTGGTTCTGTGGCTCTGACTGTTGTGACTCCAACTCTTAAATGCTAACCACATGCCTGGCACTGCACTTCACACCTCCGGGGCCCCCCACAGCAAAATGCTTCTTTCCCTGATTGTTTGGGGCCTTCCATGATGGCATGATGAGGTGCCGTGGAGAGGAAGGAACAGAGCTTTGCTCTTATTGATAAGGCTTCTTTGCTTGAATATGCAAGGAGATCAGGGTGCCCAAGCTCTAATGGGGAGGGTGTTTTTTGTTTTGTTTTGTTTGTTTTTCGAGACAGGGTTTTCTCTGAAGCTTTGGAGCCTGTCCTGGAACTAGCTCTGTAGACCAGGCTGGCCTTGAACTCACAGAGATTCTGCCTGGCTCAGCCTCCCAAGTGCTGGGATTTAAAGGTATGTGCCACCAACACCTGGCTGAGGGCTTTTATTTAAGCAAAATTACGTCTCTTTTTTAATTGTGCTTTTTGGAGTGTTTGAAGTTGAGGGAGGCAAGGATGGACAAACGAGGTCCTTCTGTTGTGTTTCCGCTCTTCATGTCACTTGCATTCTCTGCCCCAGTGCTAATACTGAAATAAAGATGTTGCCCCTAGTCCTCAATCTGAATGCTTCCTGATCAGGAAGAGAAGAAAACAAACGGGGCATGTCAGGGGGTGTGGCTGGGAGTGTTTTATACTACTCGGTGCCTAGAATGTGCAAGGCCCTGGGTTCACTGTCCAGCACTCAGCTTCTCGTATACATAAAGTCAGGATAAACAACCTATTTTGAACATATGGTGTGTTAGGATACCTCCTGTACCCCCTGCAAAGCATAGATAAACACCATTGCCAATGAGAGAAGCCTCGTGATACAGGCAGATCGAGATGCAAAGCTAGGAATTTTCACAACTGCATTTCTATGTGTGTATTGAGACAGGGTCTCTCTCTTTAGCTCAAGGTAGCCTGGGATTTGTGGCAATCCCTCCTGCTTCAGCCTCCCAAATGATGGGAGGCAGCCCCCTCCTAGCGGCCTCTGCCAGTGGAGAACAGCTCTCAGCAGGGGTACTAGAACAACCCCTTGGAATCAACACTAGTCCATTTCAAGAGGCCTGTATCCACAGAATGTAAAATAATTTCAAATTACAAAATAAACCATCAGATGTGTTTGAAAAAGAAAGCTAAGAAAATCTATGGGGCAAAATGCAAACTCCCTCAAGACCAAGGCCTGCAGTCACTAATAGGATATATGATATTCAAGTGAACATGTCAAAGGGCAAAGGACATGGCTCAGTGCTTACCTAGTATTCGGAAGGTCCTCTGTTCAATCCCAGGTATTATGGGAGAGGGGGTGGGGCTTGCAGTTCAGTCTGTTTAACAGCTGTGTGGTCACATGCGCAGCACTACGGTACTCACAAGTGAAATGCATTAGCAAGTCAGTTTTTACATTAAATTTCTGGAATGTACATGTACTAAAATTCCACTAGTGTGCATGTAATTACATCCCCCTCTTCCTCTGACTGAATTTCTACCCTGTTTCCCCAAACACATTTTTTGGCCACTTCTGTAAAGAAATACAGTATGCATTAGCGTCACGTAGACCCATAGGGAACATACTTTGTTGACCCATACCTCTCTGAGTAGGTGGAAACCCTGGAGGAGGTCCTGCAGGCCTGTGGGGAATCCTAAATGCTGATTTCCAGCCATGACTGTGCAGAATGAAAATAGCAAACAAGGAGGTGTGTGTGGAGTCAGCTCTTCTGTGTTTCCCAGCTCAGTTTTCCTACACTCCTAAACTTTTCTTTAATAAAGAAGACAGAAAGAGGTTCTGGAAAGGTGGCTCAGCAGGCGAAGTGACCTCTGTAAGAGTCTGGCAACCTGAGTTTGGACCCACATAAAGGTGAAAGAAAAGCATCAGAGCCATGATGTCCTCTGATTGTCACCTATGCGTTGTGCACGAGCATGTGGTAATGAAAAGTAAAGAAGTTTCAAAAATGAAAAGGAGGGCTGAGGGCATGGCTCTGTGGGTAAAGTATGTGCTGTGCGAATGTAAGGACCAGAGGTTCAATCTCTAGCTCCTCCGTAAACGCCAGTGGGAGGTGGAGCAGGAGGATGGCTCAACTAGCCGACTCAGAGAGTTCAGGCTTCAAGTAGAAGGCCCTGCGGCTAGGACAGAAAACTGACATCCACCTCCACACTCACGTTTATACATGTGAGCGCCAGCGGGTGCTCGAGCACACACACACACACACACACACACACACACACACACACACACGCGCGCGCGCGAAATAGCCGGGTGCCCTGGCAAATTGAGAGGCAGAGGCAGGAGGATTGTTGAAAGTTTGAGGCCAGACTTTCATTTCTCTGCTACTCACTTGATTTGAAAAAAAAAAAAAAAAAAAAGAGTTGGGATTTCTTTTTGTTTTAGTGTGCCAGAGAGAGAATATTATGCTTGTAATCCAGGCCTGCAGATTGCTGGCAGCCACTTACTTGCCTTAGTGTTTGGAAATGAAAGAGTTTTTAGCCCTTCCTAAGAAGTAGGCATCAAAGAGCTCTCTCTCTCTCCTGTTTCTTATCTTTTCTTTTTAGAACCATCAGCATAAAGAAATCATTTGCTACAATAAGGGTTTGTGTAAACATATTCATTAACATACAGAAAGAAAAACTTAATGTGTTGAGTCTGTTCTATGAACAATGCCGGAATCTGAGTTTATATACCCTGCTTTAAAGCTTTGCTATGGACATCTGTTGGTGCATATATAAGGCAAAAGCCCAAGACAGATCTGAATATCAAGGCCAATCACGTTTCCCCCTTGTTATCGGTACTGTCCTTCAGAAAATACTGATTAAAAATGAAGGCCGTTCCCACTTCCCAGTCTTTGGTTTGCTTGCCTCGTGGTACAGCATGTCACGGTTGAGCTGGAGCCCTCATTCCAGAAAACACGCTTCCTTTCTGGTTGGAAATTATCCATATTTTGTTTGACCTCCAGAAGACTTGCTGGAGGACATGAGCCAAAGTTTGTCCTGGCAAGGCTGGGCTGTTGGAGGCTCGTCTCCACAGGGACCACTTTATAGAGCAGTTGGAAGCATCGGGAGGAAGGTGGCCTAGGTAACACAGGCTTTCTAGTCCTTCCAAGCCTAAAAACCAAGGGGTAGTTTATGATGGGCAGAATGTTCAATCTCTGTCCCCTCTCCCTGCCCCAGAGTTCCTGTTTGTCTGAACCTTTGGGGACTTTGCCAAGGCTAGGTTGTCCTTTGCAGCTGACCTTGTTAGGAAGAGGACATTGCATCTTATTTGTCTCTGTGTCAATGCCCAAAACCCACCTCTAAAGTTTGTCAAGTGCAGATCTCTGGAAATGAATCACATGCCTCTTGAGAAGTATGTTTTTCTGGATTCTTTGTAAAAATGTTGTTAGTTGAGGATGTAGCTCATGCTAGCTCTTGCCTGGCATGCCTGTGAGATCTTGGGTGCAGGTGGGAGAGAGAGCTTGGTCCATAAAGTACTTCCTAAGCTTGAGTGCTCATGTCCAGTCTCCAGTTCAGTTCTCAGAATCCATGTAGAAAGTCAGACATGATGGCTCACGCTTGTTATTCCAATGCTGGGGCTCTGCCAGCCTGACCTATCCCAATGAGACACCCTGCCTCAAAAAAGTTAAATAGATAAATAAATAAATAAATAAATAAATAAATGGAATTTAACCAAACCAAACCCAGGTGAATGACTCCTGAGGAATGATACCCAAGGTTGACCCCTGATCTCTATTTCCATGCACACATATATGCATGTATATCATCACACACACACACACACACACACACACACACACACACAGGCACATATATATATACACATACACACACATACACATATACGTACACACACATACTTTGTTTGGATCACCAACACTGCAAAATACAACATAAATTAAATAAGCTCTTATAAAAATACTGTCAGACTGTTAGGTGGCTAGAGATGACTGTCATGGCATTCTCCCTCCAACCCTCAGATAAAGCAGAATCCAAGATGGTGTTAAAAGTGCTTACTGTAGAGTAGATATGCTAGAGGCTGTGCAGTGAGTTGGAGAACCCTTCCCTGGACCAGGGTCTATCATGACTCACAACCACATAAGCTTCCAGATTAATTTGGGGCAGGGGAAGTAAGTGCTTCATATCATACTAATATAAATAGACATAAAATAATATGGATATTATTTAATATTTCATGTCACCTTTGATGTGCTTGAGCCTTACTGTGTGGGTCAAAAGTTTCACCTGAGCCCAGTGAACGGGAGCTACATTCTCTCATAAACTTCCAGAACATAAGGTCCGAGAGGCTCCACAAAACACTCAGGTAGGGTTGGTGATAATCCAGGACAATTCTGGAAGGGTTCTGACTCTATAGCTGTGTACCACCCACCTTGGTTGTCTGTGTGTTTTCTGTCTGCTGTTAGTCCCAGGGAGGACTCATAACAAGAATAGGTATAAAATCTATGCCGTATGGTGTTTGTTCAGCCCCACTTTATGCCTGTCACAGGTGAGGTGGCAAGACTGGTGAGAATCTGCAGGTGGGGACTGGGGAGATGAGCCCCAGAATCCACATAAATTCTGTAATCTCTTCACTCAGAAAGCAGAAATGGGATCCCTGGGGCAGGCTGACTAGTGTGGTTAGCTAGAGTGGTAAGTTCTGGGCTCAAATGAGAGACCTTGTGTCTTAGGGTTTCTATTGCTGTGAAGAGACGCCATGTCCACAGCAACTCTTATAAGGAAAACATTTAATTGGGGCTGACTTACAGTTTCAGACATTTAGTCCATTTTCATCGTGGTGGGGAGCATGGTGGCGTGCAGGCAGACATGGTGCTGGCTATATCTTGATTGGAGGGCAACAGGAAGTGGACTGAGGCACTGGTGTGACTTGGGCATGTATGAGTCCTCAAAGCTCACCTCCACAGTGACATACTTCTTCCAACAAGGCCACACCTACCCCAACAAAGCCACACCTCCTCATAGTGCCACTCTCTATGAGCTTTTGGGGACCGATTACATTCAAACTACCACACAAGCCTCAATGAACACAGTGGGTAACAACCAAGGAGGACTCCCCATGTCATCCTTGGCTTCCACATTCATGTGTCCCACACATGTGAACACACATATGCATGTACAACACATATGTACACACGTGCACATTCAACACACACACACACACATATACACACACACATACACACATACACACATACACACACACACACACACACACACACACACACACACACACACACACAGGCAAAAAAGTTTGCCGCTGACAAAGCAGAACTGGTAAGTGTAGGAAAATAACTAGGAAAAATGAGTAGAAAGAAAGAAAGATGCATGTTTTGATAATCTTTGTCAAATGTTTTTTCAAAGACAAGCCTCAGATTTAAAGTATTATCCAGATGTAGTCTTTGGCCCCCAGTAGTTTTCTGATAGGAATTCAGCCTTGAGTTGAACTTGGACACAGGCTGTTTTCTCTTCCTTTTAATTACCAAGTGGCCAATCTGCTGTTGTTTATTCTGTTTTCTTCTCTTGTCCCCTTCCACTGCTTTCTTCATGAGCTGCTATTTATTCTGGAATGCTGGACACCCACATTTAGAATTAGGGTTTGTGTGCCTCTGCCTTAACCAGGGACAGAGAAAATATGATCTGATGTTTTAATCCACAAGTTTCAGTAGACTCAGAGGGGTTCTAGTCCGCAGCTTTGTGCTCAGGATTCCCGTTTGTAGAGCTCGGGTTCACTGTAATTAATAGCTTAGATCTTGGAGATTCACTCTGTGGAGGCTTTCCCACCCTGTTGGCTTCTTCCTTATCCTATTTAAGAGGAATATGCCATTAAAATCAAGATTGTGTTCTGTTTTTGTTTTGTTTTGTTTTTAGTGCTGGGATCAAACCAGAGCCTCATATATGTTAGATGCTTTACACTTCCACCCACTTATTGGGCAAGTGTAACTGATTAATCTCTTAACAGATATCTTCCTCTTAAATTTATAGAACTCTTTGATGTCCAGAACTTTTATTCATTTTGGCAAGACAGGCAGTATTTTCTCCAAGGTGAAACTCAAGTAAAGGGAACATAAGCCAAGTGAGGCAGCTTGGGAGTGATGGGTCTGAGCCTGAGTCTTCAGACTCCCAAGCTCAACTTATGCAACTTGATTCTCTTTGAGTAGTGCCATCTTCTCTTTTGGAGAGTGGGATTGTGTAGAAGGATAAATGACAGTTGGCTATTGCTCTTTCCTATGTTAGTATTACAGTTTTGTTTGTGTAGAACTTTCCAACTTAGTTTTGAAAAACTTTTAAGTCCACAATCTTAGTTGTTTTGCTAACTTCCTTAGGTATCAGGGACAAGTGTTGTCCTTGTTTTAAAAAAGAAACTACAGTGCTGAGGATATGGCTTACTTGATATAGTGCCTGCACCCATGAAGCCTTAGGTTTGATCTCCAGCACCTCATAAATTGTGCCTATCACCCTATTAAAGACCATGGGTTCAAAGCTACTTGTTTTTAACTTGTTCATAGTATGATAGATCTCAGGGCCTGACAGGTTCTAGAAAATACCTCTGGTAGGAGTCATTGTTAGTATGGAGGAGACAGTGACAGTAGACAGTTATGCTATCCACTCAAGGGTGGGCACTGTTTACTCTCTGTGTGTCTGTTCCCTGTGTTGACTTATTCATTCCAATGCATTTAGATAGAAAAATATAATTCTGATTTGGCTCCTACTAGATTTTTTTTTAGCGTTTTTGAAATTTTATCATTTATTGTCTTTAATATCCTGAAATTTTATTATGACTCATTTTGGCTGTATTGTAATAGAAGAGTAGCCCTTTGGGGGGATGGAGAGATGGCTCATCAGTTAAGAGCACTTGCTGCCCTTGCAGAAGACTTGAGTTCAGTTACTAGCACCTACCAACCTCTGTAACTCTAGGGATTCTGATTCCTCCTTCTGGCCTCCGTCGGTACTGCATGCATGTGATGCACGCGTACGCATGGAGACACACATGCACACACACAATGAAAGAAAAACAATGAAAGCACACCCCTACTTTGAAGGCTCCAGGAAATAATCTGGAGAATTATATCTTTGAAACACATGCATATTAGTTTTCTTTAGTGGTTGAGATTTGCTTCTTGGTTATGAGCAGGGCATGTCCAGTGTTCTGAATGAGAGAAGATAAAATGCCAGGAGTTAAAAGAACATAGTTAATTTTTCCCTTTCTTTTCTCAAATATGTAGTTTTACCATAAACTACTGAAAGTTTCCTGTTCTGTCTTGATTAAAAAAATAACTTCCATTCATTGTTTCTATGTAACTTCCTGTGCCTTTTAGAGTAGATTGAAATTGAGGATAAATTACAAGTTATCTTTGGAAGCAGAGAGACACTTTATTTTAGAAAGGAGTTTGATAAGTGGATCTTCTTGAGGCTGCCTGTGTGTAGGTGTGTATAGTGAGTCTGCCTGTGTGTAGGTGTGTATAGTGAGTCTGCCTGTGTGTGTAGGTGTGTATAGCACCTTTCCCTAATGGCTTGCAGAGCAGGCAGTCAGACCCCTGCTCCTCTTGTGGGAAGACTTGAGGATTCCACGTTGTAATTTGGTTTTTAAAAGTTACAGTGGTATTGCACCAGAGAAGGGTTTTTTTTTGTGAAATGGCACTTTGCAGCCTGTAGCTCTTCCTGGACTACTTTGCACACGACAGCCATTTGTCTATAAAGGGACTACTGGCTGAAGGATTTCTTCTCCAAGATGGTGCCAGCACTGATTTTTCTGAAGGCTGGAAGGAGTAGTGAATCCAAATTCCTTGGAGGAGCCATAGAAGAATAACTCACACATGGTGCTAAAATTGCTGTTAATCAGTTACTTCTATTGAGGTAAAAAAAAAAAATACTCAATAAAAGCTACTTGAGGAAGGAAAGTTTAGTTTGGTTCACTGTTGAAGAGGACAGTTTGCCATGGTGGGCCACAGGGGTGTGAGGTCAGCTGGTCACATTGCATTTGAAGTCCAGAGTTGAAGAGATGGACACTGGCCCTCAGCTCTCTTTCTCCTTGTATTCAGTGTAGGATGCCACCCCACAGAAGGGTGGCATCCACTGTCGGGGCCGGCCTTAACCCACTCTAAGATCTCCCTCACAGGCTGGTCCAGAGTTTTGTTTCCTAGATCCCATCAAGTTGATAAGCAATACTGACCCTTAGATCTGGGAGGCATAGGTTCAGAACCCTCTTCACCCCACCAAGGGGCTTAGGGAAGGAAACTATGAGCAACTGGGGGTAGGGCAGCCGCAGAATTTACCAGACCTATGCATTCATTTAGATTGAAGGTGTCTGAGTATTAGGAATTTGAATGAGGCTTTCAGTAGCATCTTGTGTGGACTGCATTCCCAGAAGTCCACGTTTATTACACGAGTTCTCTTTCTTTGGCTTTCTATGCAGACTTGGTGAGTGTGGACCTAGGGTCCTTAGCATGGTCTAATACTGCTGTATGGGGTCAGTTTTAAAGATGTTTCTTGCATCATGAAAGAACTCATAATGTTTTAGTGAGTTAGAAGGAAGACAGACATCAAAAATTAGCAAGGGCCATTGTATAAACAGGGCAGGGAGCTACCATCTAGCCCTTACTAGGATGGGTTCACTAAAACTTCCTAAAACTGAATGTGAGTATAAAGATGAAAAGTAACGAGCATGAGGGGGGCACAGGCCTTGATGTGGAGTAAGAAAAACCTTCAGATGTACTGAGAAGTATAGGCAGACTGTAAGTGTATGAATATGGGGCCATGCTAGTGGAGATGAGAGCTGAAATACCAGGGTTGCCTGGGTGACTCACGGGGTAAAAGCTATGCAAAATGTGCAAGCCCCATGGCCAAGTGGTAAAAGGAGAGCACCGACTCCTGAAAGTTGTCCTCTGACCCCCACATGTGTGTGGTGATATGTGCAAGCATGTGTGCATATGGACACATGCATTCACATGTACACATACGGGTGAGCACACACACATACACACAAAATGTAATTAAAATTACAAAACAAGGGGCTAGAGAGATGGTTCAGTGGTTAACAGGGAGCCCCGTGGTACCTCTCAACTACCTGTAACTCCAATTCCAGGGGGTGTGACACCCTCCACTGACCTGCTCGGGCACTGCACACATGTGGTGCACATATAGATATGCAGGCAAGCACTCATAACACATAAAATATTTTTAAACCCTTAAAATAACATGCTAACCTTTATTAAACTACAATTAGTGTTTATCATTATAGACTTAAATTAATTCAGAAAAAATACAAGTCAGTTATTTTTAGTATGTTCAAAATATTTAAGATGGCCAGAAAGTAATTATGCATTTGTATGTGTTTGGTAATTTTCCATATATAAAATTACCAAAGTTACTTTAGTAAAATTCAGTTTGGGGGCTGGAGGTGGGGGTGGGGTTTGCTTATGTGGAATATCTCATTAAGCAGTGAGTTTTGAGTGAGACATTATTGAGTAGTGAGAAGGTGGAGTGTGATCTGAAATACTGAAAGAGGGAATCCATAATTATTTCAAATATAGATGTCACCTTAGTGTCATTTCCTCTTCAAATCTTGCAAACAAAGCTCTTGTGTTGTAGGATTTGGTGTCCAAAGCATTTCTGTGTTCTGGCTGAACCATTTGGAAGTTGCATGTGAGTGGAAGTGAGTCCCTACTGGCAGAGTGGTTTCCCCACCCCTCCACCCAGGAGGAAGAGAGAGAAGCTGCTTGATCCAGAGTGGAAAAACACTGAAGAAAAAACTACCCCCAAATAACACCCACAGATTTTAGAAAAACAGAAATTGCTTTGACTAATGTGACACACTTAAAAATAAATCCAAAAGAACAGCTCCGGTCTGATGCAGCATAACAACTCTTGAAGGGATGCTTTGTCTGTGCAGGTGTGTGCTGGGCAGCACACACCATGTGTGGTGTGGCCACAAGCTTGCTCACTAGCTGCTTTGTGGGACAGGTATTGAATCTATCTCATGCTTAAATTTGGGGAAAGATCTTCATTAAACCGCAGGACAGTAATTTCTGTAAAATAACTGTCGGGACCCAGCATGTCTCAGCCTTAGTCCATGGGGTTCTACCTGAGTGGGGGTGTGTGGACCTGGAAGCTCCGAGCAACCCAACAGCGATAAAGACCAAACACAGGCATCTTGTCATCTTCAGAGAGCTCTCAATTCTATGTTGTGGAACTAGAGTCATTTCTTTATTAGCCATCTTTTTTGGTGTTTCTTAACTATCCTGCTAATATCACGAGGCAACCATTTCTCTCTTTGTTCTCTTGCCGCTCTGTTCCCTCTCTTCCTAACCTTCTATATTCTCAAGTTATTCACACACCTCTCTCCTCTGCCCAGGTGAGGGCCTATTCAGATGCTTAGGCACATACAGATGCAAATAAGAGGCATATTACCCTCAGGCCATGGTAAACAGTAGTAGCCTTACTGACATTAACAATACAATAGGGGGCCGGAGCTTTCCGGTGCTCCCTGTTTAGTGAGACCCAAGGCTGAATCTCAAAATATTCCATAGCAGAAATACTTTGGTCCCCACAATAACTCCCAAAGCCACCGTTCCTTTCAGTGTAACTATAGGGTCTCTTAGACTCAAATCTAGAAAAAATATTTTCCTGGGCTTTGTTTCCTTTTTTATGAGATCTGTGTAGGCATTGTATTTTCAGGTAATGTTGGTTTAAAGTTCAATGCTAGGTTTGACTTCTGTAGATAGGTTCTTAATAAGATTTCTATTTTGCCAGCATGACTTTCAAATGATTGGCAGCTGGAGTGAGTGCTCTGGGAATTTTGCAGTTGTTGTTATTGTTATGAGTCCTCTGGTTTCTTTTACAGAAATAAGTATATGAATAATAAAAGCATATGCATAATGGCATGATGTTTTAGTTAGCTCAGACTGGGGCTCTACTTAGACCAATGTTGATACATGACTGGGCAGATGATGTCTGAAAAATAGGCTGGGCTTGGAAGGATCTTTTGCTTACTCATGTGTAGAAGTCGTTTAAACCCACGGGACAGCAGTGAGGTCACTAAATGGCATAGCATCCGAGATCCATTAGGCTCTACTGCTGAAGCTGAGTCAGGAGACATTTTTCCTTGGAGTACATCCTGAACTTGGACAATGTGGTACTGGCAGTTACAGCAGTGTAGTTGGAGGTTTCTCTCTGTACCTGCCAGTCCCCACAGCTGCTTATGAAATAAGCACTTAGAGGCTAATATTAAATATGATTGTTTGGCCAGTGGCTCAGGCATGTTATTGACTAGCTCTCATAATTAAATTAACCCATTTCTATTATTTTATATTTTACCATGAAGTTTGTGGCTTGTTACCTCGCCACTTGCTTTCCCAGAGGCTGCTGGCATCTCCCTGACTCTGCTTTCTTTCTTTTTTTCTTTCTTTCTTTCTTTCTTTCTTTCTTTCTTTCTTTCTTTCTTTCTTCCTCTGTCTCTGTTTGGATTTCCCTGCTGTATTCTGCCCTTTCATAGGCCAAAACAGCTTTATTCATTAACCAATAAAAGCAACACAAATTTGTAGCATACGGAAGGACGTCCCCCATCACAGCAGTGTAATAGCTGAAAAGCCAGGTCATCCCATGGTATGGATGGAGAAATGGCATGGGATGGTTAAGTAACTGCTTGAGGTCATATGAGCTAAAGTGTGGCAGGGTTAAGATATAAATCTAAAAGAGGCACCATAGTAGCAGCTTCATCTTTCAGAACACTTGCTGCATGGCCGACGTGGTGCCTAGCAATGCAGAAGAGAATAAGCAAAAGGAATGTGGTTCTTGCCTTCATGAAGTTTACAGCTAAGGTGAAGGAGCACCCCACCCCTACTCCCTTTCTTTTTTTGACACAAGGTTTCACTACATAGCCCTGGCTGTCCTAGAGCTCACTGTGTAGAACAGGCTGGCCTCCAACTCTCAGAGATTCATCTGCCTCTGCTTCCTGGGTGCTGGGATCAAAGGCATGCACCACCGCACCCAGCTCAAACAGTAGGTTTCTAAGGGCTGACCTTGACTATAAAGCAAAACTCTAAAAATAGTTTAACAGGCTTAAGGACTATCTGAATTGAATAGGTTGTTGACCATGCTCCAGGACCGATGTTAAATGAGCTGGGAATGGCCCTGCTGTGTATCCAAGATCGTTGATGTACACAGAGAAATTCTGTGTCACTTGAGCCCAGAGCTTCCATGAGCTGTGGAACTCCAGCTCCCACAGAAGAGCTGTAAACTGTGAAAGCAGCTGAGGTGCAACTGTGGCACGTGGTCACAAAATTCCCTACAAGCCACTAGCTGTTGGCTTCCATGTACAGAAGCCTCTAGCAGTGAGATAACAAGATGAAGAAATATAGATTGGTCTCGTAAAGGGGTTTGACAGGCACACTAAACTGGGTATTTTGCTGTTTAAGTTAAGCATTTCCTTTATTTGTTAAAAACTGTTGTCGAGTGCCCTGATTTTATATAAAAGCCTTCAAGTAAACGTGTTTTAGTTCCTGGCCTGCTTTGTGCACATGGCTGTAATTAGTAATATATCACATGGCCAACTCAAAAGTTGGTGGACTTTTCTTTTTAAATTTTTTCTCTTATCTGTAATCAGGACCGGTGGTTTCAGGTGATGATTCAAGACTTTAGCAGTTGTGTTTTTCCTCTTCCATCCTTCCTGTCCCTCCCCCCTCCCAATATCTTCTTATGCCACTTACTGTCTGCCCTGCACACAGCATGACAGAAAGCTTCCCAGTGTAGAGTGAGCCCCAGCACTGTGCCACACCCCAGGGTTCTGTGTCTGATTCTTGCCTGTTTCTCACTTCCTTTTCTTATTTATCAAACACCAATTAGACCTCAAAGAGAGAGATAAGAGACTAGGGCAATGGCTCAGTGCTTGTACAAA